>NC_068325.1:19899196-19923369 GCF_025860055.1 Xyrauchen texanus | reverse complement strand
ACAGAGGCATCCCCAGGGGCAAACAGCATCTGCCAAACACCTATAACAAACCCCACAAGCTTTAATTTATATTTGTGAGAAAGCAAAATTAAAGTGGAAAACACTTTGAGTAATATGAGTTAATTATTTGATCCTTTAGGATTTTGTGTCTAAATATGTAGGTCGCAATCCACTCTGGGGTGTTAAAGTCTCAAGTTTGAGATGTTAATCAAGAACTGAGAACATGGCGGGGAGTGGATACAGTGACACCCAGGAAGGAAAGGAGAGGCACATGTTAAGTCTCTCTCCTGTTTACGGTTCCACCTCTAAAAAACTAAATTGTGCCCAAGACAAAAAAATGGCTATTGTGAGTGGGGTGGTCATGCTCGCCCCTGGTTCAACGTGCAGCTGTTGGAAGGATCAAACTATTTGTAATTATTTATTTTTATTATTATGCATAGTGCTTGCAATCCTATAAGGTTATTTTTATTATTTCATAAATCAAGAATGAGGCCAAACTTTTTAATAAATATTTAATAAATAAAATCTATACAGAAGAGTAATCAGTGCAGCAGATGATGGTGTCAAGCTTCTTATTGTCTGATTCCTGAACAGAGAGAGAAAAAGAGAAAAAGGGCAATAAATATAAAAATATATTATATTTATCTTTGTTTTTTGTTTTGCAAAACACAAGTCAATGAAATACTTGTCGATTTGAAATTGAGGAAACTATTAAAAAGACACAATTTTCACATAAAAAGACTTTAGATCTTTTACTATTCTTACTGGAGATAACTTGCCTTCTGTAAAAGTTGTCTGAAGTTCTGGTAACAGCACAATCCTAAAACTGCAATCATGACCAGACCAACAGATATCAGCACTATATAATGTGATCTTCCTGATTCTATAAAGGACAAAGAGAAAATGATCATTCAGAATGGAGAACTGTCAGTCTTACTTAAACCAAGACACTCAGATATCTGAGAGAGTAATAAAGGATCTGATTGAAACTGAACATTTATCCATATAAAGAACCAGAATGAGGGAAATCCTTATTTATCATGATCAGTAAATGTAAAAATGTCAAATGTGTCTCTTAAATAACTGTTGATCTCCTGTTTTACTGTAGGGTGTACACTACTCTCTAAATGCATAGGAGTGGTGGTGGCGTAGTGGGCTAAAGCACATAACTGTTAATCAGAAGGTCACTGGTTCGATCCCCACAGTCACCATCATTGTGTCCTTGAGCAACGCACTTAACTCCAGGTTTCTCCGGGGGGATTGTCCCTGTAATAAAGTTTCCTGTAAGTCACTTTGGATAAAAGCGTCTGCCAAATGCACAATGTAAATGCATAGTGTCTACTACAGTGAACAACAACACTCAAAATACTTTTGTAAACATTAAGGTTGGGATTATATATTCTTGTTTTGTAGTAAAAGTAAACATGGATTTGTGATATAATAATTCATGCATCAGAGGGTTAACATGTTGTCAGGTGACATCAGGTAAACAGACATTGGTACAATATTATAATATTAGTATATTACAAGGACGGGAACGAAATATTGAAAAACAGGAAAATAAGTAAATGCTGAAGATGAGCGCATAAGGCACATGTTAACTCTTACATTCAAAAACAAAATGTTGTAAGTGCTTCAATGGGTCTGTATTGTGTCCTGTCAATATAACTTTTGGTAGTTCACTTTTATTTTTACAAAGATCTGGATGAGCAATCTAAATGTCCAAATCTCTTTCATTTTTTTGGAGTGTCACAACCCCCGCCACATTACCTTTGTGTTCACATGGGGGGTGCGGTACATAATAGCCCACATTTAATGGCCACCTCAAGTGTTGTCACCAGAGACCTCCGTTATCTCATTACTTGAAGTAAAATATACCCAGTTGACATATGATGCCTTTTTTTTTTTTGCATAAATGCACATTTATTCACAAAATTAAACTTGGTTAATTATTAATATATTAACACTGTATTACTGTAGTAACATCATTGTTTGTTGCATCAAATCTGTTTTCCGCCCAAAAACATGTTTACGACAATATTACTATAGTAAAAATGCATTTATATTCATTGAATCTATTATTCTAAGTACTATTAAAGAAAACATTAAGTGTGGAAACAGAATGGGAAAATTTAAATGACATTCGCGGACCCAAACTCGGGTCGACACGGTCAGGGACGCGTTAACGCACGTGCTTATATGTGGCCCAGCGGGTGGAGCGTTTTTAAGTGCTTTCAGCTGGAGACACGGTTGTTGACAGATTTAGAACTGCATAGCGTTTCTGGTATTTACATGGAGCGTAAAACTCAAACACAAGTATTGAGACAAATATTATACAAATAATGTAATCACAACAATTCCAGCCTAATACGTGAAATGGAAAATTGCGAATCTTATTAAAATATTTGACAATATTTCACTTTATGCTTCCATGAAGAATGATTCTGTTTTTATTTATTTTATTTATAAGTTTATTTGTATAGGGACAGTACAAAAAAAAACATGATCCCAGTCAAAACTGGAAAATATGTATTGCATAGAGAGTATAGCCAAAGCTAATTTGCATCTCAGGTCCCTAGAAAGGCTTTTCTAAACAAAATAAAAAACCAAAACAAAACATAAAACTACTACTCATAGAATAAAACTACCACAATATGTGACTTATATACACCTACCTAAATTATACATATTAGAATGGAGCTTTCAACTCAAGCATAAAACGTTTACATCACATTACACTTTTACATTACATTACAATTTTACATACTAAAATTAATACATTTAAATATGCGTGCAGTTCTGGTTTATTTACCTTCAATGTAAAGGACTTTATTTCAAGTATTGCCTTATACTCATTTGGCAGCAGGTTCCAGAGTTTGGAGCCCTCAACAGAAAAGGCTCTTTGCCCTTGTGTATTCTTACAAAAATTAATTCTACAATTCCCACCTGCCGAACTCACATTTAAAAATCAATTTTATATATGACAGATTCTTAAAATGTACAAAACTTAGCATATAAAATTTTTTTAAAACGTTGCAGTGATGCCATCGATTTGGCTTTTTATCCATTGTTCACTTTTTCTTTCATTTTTATTGCCAGGATAACATACAGTATGATATAACGTTTCACATCTAAATGAATTTCACACTGGATTAGAATCTTCGCAGTTTTTGGAAGTTGTTCTAATATGTGATCTTTATGATGCAAATACTGTATATAATACTCACAAATGATCATTCTCTCTAACAAAATGCAATGGATAAATGGAAACAAATGTCCCGATGTGTAGGCGTCTTCGTGAAATGCTGAATGTTGCAGGAAAGTGTTTATCATGGTCTTCATTGCTGAGTCCCTCCAGCAAATCAGTGTTTGTTCTTCTTGTTTTCTTTCCTTCTCTTTTATAGTTGTTTCCCAAAAAAATAAAACAGCCTCCAACTTAATGGTTGTTAGTTGGGAGAAAGAGTTCTGAGGCCCTTAGAGCTGCTAATGACTCATTCACGCAGTGACCGTGGTGGTAGAAAGCCTATTCTGATTGGAGACCCACTGTATCATGTGCCAAACTTCTCTTCTGCTTCCAAATGACAGGGAGAGTCATTTGAAATGTGAAATTTACAAGTATACAAAATACTTTAAGTTACAATAAAATGTTACAATATAATAAAACTTTATACATACCTCTTCCACAAACTGTCTCTTTAAGAAGTATCTATTAAATTAAAAAATTAAACCTTATTTCAGTTAGTAATTCTGGTAAAACATAGTTTGTTTTTTATTTCAATCTTCAAAATATGTGATTGATTTAAAGGGGTCATGACATGGTTTTTTTTATTGTATTATTATGTTCCCTTAGGTGCAGTTATAGTATTAATATATTTTTTTTTAAGAAAAACTTTTAAAATCTAGTGATTTATGACCTTTTCCCACCCTGTTTCTCATCCTCTGATTCAAACAGTCTGTTTTGGGGGCGTTTTCCATTTAAGACTTCAGTGTTAACGCCCACTGTTATGATTGGCTAACGTCAGTGCCTATGTATCAATTATTGACGCCCCAGCCAGAACAATATGCAAGTAAACTAAGTAAAAACACTGTGATTATTCATAATGAATGAAATTGCGCTTTAAAAAGTAGTTTAAAGTTTAAAATAGATTACTTACAGTTTGCGTCGTCGTTGTTCCCAGAATAGTCGGCACGGACTTATCTTTGAGCAACAGTTTTCTGGCAAAGCCAGCATCATATTGAGATTTGTTCTCAAAACAGTCATCCTTAAAATGTACAGAACAAACGCTTAAGTTAACACTGCCGTGACTGGGACGTCCGCAAAAAATAAACTGCATCCATTTTTCCCTGACGTCTGGATCTTTCGGCAGCTTATTCAGAGGTTTTGTTTGACCACAGCCAGGAACAGCACATCTGTGTGGCATCGTAATTTTCCTGTGCACAAGTAGTCTCTGTCAGAGCTCGCTGTCCATCGACTGAACACTTGTGAGGCGACGGCGATACTGAAATGAGCGTAGTTGTCTTGCGCTTAAAGCGTAGTTATGTTGTGCTGGAGGCGGTCATATGCAAACGCTGTTACGTCACTTCTAACCGACACGTCACTTCTAACCATGAATCCAGAACGAGCTGTATTTTGAGCTTGATTAAATAAATGATTCGTTTAGAATGGGGAGGACGTCTTAAAATATTAAACTTGCAGGACGTTTTAATGATACAAAGACCTCTTATATACCAAAAGATCAAGGCAAATTTGGTTTCTCATGTCATGACCCCTTTAACACAAATACTAGATAATTCTTCAGTCATGAGGCAAACAGCTACACATAGACCAGTGTTTGGTAAGTTACCCAAAATAAGTAATCCACTACATATTACTAATGATTTGTCTACAATTGTAATCATATTACTTTACTAATTACTTCATTCAAAAAGTAATCACATTACTAATTAAGTTACTTTATAAAAAAAAATTCTGTTCTACAAATTCAAAATGTCTTTATTTCTTGTTAATTTTTACATACAAATCATAAACTCAGCACTTCACATCACTCCATCACAGCCATAATTCATGTATTTATATATATAAATAATATATTAGAATGAAGCATAAACGTACACTGAAAAAATTATACTTTGGACCAACTTGAAAAAACGACTAATTTGTTACACCCAAATGTTACATTTTTTCTCAAATTATATTTATGATTTGGTTCAAATCTTACATTTTGATTTAATATTAATAAAAAATATTTATTTTCCCAAACATAAAAATGTACATTCACACAATGTAAAAAGATTATTTATTATAAAGGCCTTACACCTTTTTTTTTTTTTTTTTCCGGAATAACCTAATATTCACAATTACTTCAAAGTTTAGTTTTCACTTTTGAATAAACTAAATACAAAAAAAAAATATATTTTTGTCACAGGCGATTTTATGAACTTATCACAAGTTTCATTTCTGATTCTGTACAAACTATAATTTCTAATTATACCTTAATCAATATATTTTCTTTAGACACAAGCCAAAATGTTACTTAAGGTCAATATAATATATATATTATATATTTAGCTTTTTATCAACTTAAATTTCACCATAAACAAAAACTAAATTAGCTATAATATAAAAAGTAGAATTTTCACCTAAGATAAAAATAAAAACATTTTGTTTGTCAATGTTTAATTTAGTTTACTTACTATAAATAAAGAAAGACCTTAATGTTTATTGGGATGTTTTTTTTTAAATATGCAACACCTGTTCTGTTATGTACTAAAACAAAAAAAAATATACTAAGTATAAAATTAAGTAAATTGTGGTCTTTTCGATATGTTTTAAACATTCTGCAACCTTACTGTAACCTTAAGCATACTTAAAAGTAATTCAATTAATTGAAAGTCAGTAACTCAATACACAATAATTAAAAAATGTAATGTATTACACTACTTTTGTGTGTGACTAAAAAGGTAATTAGATTACAGTAACTAATGACTTTGTAACACCCATCACGGACAGACAGAGATTGAGTGCATATAGTAATACAGTATCTTACCGTAACTAAAGTTGTTCTGCACTCTGACCTGCTTAACAAAAAGACAATTAAACAATTAAAACTTTGTGTTGTTGTTGATTAAAAATGGTTACAAATGTTTCAAATGGATTCTAAAAATATTTTTCACATGAAATTAAAGCAATTTTTGTACTTTCACTTGCCTTCTTCTGATTCACGACATTTCAAAATCGCTGCTGCAGCCATGACCAGCAAAATCAGAGCTAAAGTTACAGGCACTAAAGCCATTACGTGCAGATGTGACTCTATAAAGGACAAAAGAGAAAATTATATTTAGTTCTGAGTTCTGCCAGTTTGAATGAATCTACCCCCCCATTTTTTTTCTCTTTGATTGCTCATACAACATATTATAAACAACAAAATTAAGTTGTGAGGCATAACTTGATACAAACAAATAAGTAAATAATAATAATAAATAAATAAGTAAATCACAAATTTTTCAATAACGGAGAATAAACGCAGGTGTTTTTTGGGCCAAACGATATGCTTGCAAGTTGTTGCTCACGGTGACGTCACAGTGACATCATTTTGTTGTTTACAAAAAGTTGTAGATTGTTTATTTTGTTCAGTAATGCACTGTTAATTATCATTCAAATGTTATTAATCCAAGAGAAATGTTCTGTTATGTTTATTACATTCATAATGTGACACAATTATGAACTGATGCTTCAGTAGGCTAATTCAAATGCTAATTATTTGATATTTTCTTTGAATTATTTTGCACATGTACACATTTGAGCAATCATTAAAGGTCTCAGTATTGTTGGGGTAATCAACAATACTGTTGTTTATTGTTAGTAATCATTTTAAGTCGGGACACAAGCCGAATAATCGGTTAAGAGCTAATGATTAATCGTTACAATAATCGTTCTAATAATCGTTAGATTAATCAATTATCAAAATAGTCATTAGTTGCAGCTCTATTAACATTTCTACCTTATACTATATAAGGAATTATTATATCATAGTGTTAAAATGTTGCCATGATAATGGTATAATCATTTAATGACAGGAAACACATTTAAAAAAACATGAAAATAACTAAATGAACAAGATGGCAACTATTCAAATTCACTTTTACAAAATCAAAATCGACCTTATGAATCATAATAAATGTCAATAATGGATACAGCAATTACTATGGCATTAATGGTTATGACAGCTAAGATTTTAAAATATGATTATGCATGAAATATAACAATATATTTGAGAAATCATGACAAAATATTTGTACTCACTATAAACGGAAACAATGTATGTCTTGGTTGTTGTCCTATTGCCGCTTATGATCTCTACTTTAAAACATCCAGAATCTGTTATGCTGACGTCACTGATGGTCATAGATCCAGTCTTATTGTGCAGCTTCAATCTGCCAGGATATAGCCCATATATGTGACTGTTGTGGTCTTTGAGATCAGCAATACGAGTCTCTAGAGGTCCAAACATCCACATTATCTGATGGTCCATGTGTACTTCAGTAAGATTAGTGTGTAGAGTGACAGAATCTCCCTCCATCACTGACACCATTTCTTCTTCCCCAGCTCCCATCACACCTAGAGAAGTTCAGGAAAAGTCAAACATTGAATCATCATATTCCCTTGTTTATCTGAAAGATTTCAATCGAAAAGGAACTGATGCCTGAAAACACAAATCTTTCACAAGCACTTGATCCACATTCATCCTGTCAACAAAAGCTCCATAATGTTCGCCACATGAATGAAATGTAGATTTTCTATTGTGAAGTGAGCACTTTGTGGAAGGTAAACACAAGTGAGCACTTTGTGGAAGGTAAAAATTATTATTCTATTAGAAAACAATTATAGAATAATATCTCGTTTCTCTCTCCAAATCTTCTCTTGTGTAAGTTGTTTCTCAGTCAATCCATTTATTGCTTCAGTCAAACGGTGCATTTAACTGCACAGCAGTGGTGTAAATTGTGATGTATTAATATGTTATCAAATACTACATGCATATAAAAAAAAAAAAAAATGTTCTTAAATTGACTCTTGAATATATCACATAATTTGGGTTTAAGAGAAATGAAGGGTACCATGGGGCTAAAGGCACACCTAAAGGAACATTTGCATATTTTGGGGGCATTTTATAACATCTCAAATATTCTATAAACAAATGAATCTCCAGTGTGAATGGATCAGTCAATGTGAGCCCACTAGGAGCATTTTTCAGGACAAATCTACATTTCCCCACTTTAAAAAAAAACTATTTTATGCCGGCATTGAGCATTTTTTCACAAATACTACCTTTTTCACTTATTGGACAAGTATTATGCCTAAAATTCATTTGTAAATTTCGAGGATTTTCATTTGTATATAAACTAATTAATAATTAAATTAAAAATGATACATTTGCCTCAAAATCAGTGTTTAGGCACCACACGCAAAGATCTCAAGCATCATGATAATTGTACAATGCAAAGAGACAAACGGGGGTTCTGGAAAGTGCGGTGGTAGTTTTTGCTGCTATTGAGTTTGTTTGTTTTTGGGAGAAAATAAAATCAGAGGAGCCTTTTAACCCGCGGGGCCTTTTGCCCAGTTGCGCCAAATAATTGTTATGCCACCGCCGACTCCCATTTCATTTTAAACATTTCAATTCAAAATTATAGACAGGAAACTTTTGCTATTTAAAAGATCAGATAAAAAAAATTAAAGACTTATAGCGTTTTATTACATGCAAAATAGGCTTACAGATCTAAAAACGGAGCAGAAAATGTACGTATTAGTCTCACTCACAATTGCGGCAAATGTGGCCTAATATATTTGGGTGAAGCCCACATTGTCTATTTGAAAATAAATTATTAAACATTACAATTTCCCCCAAACTGATGTCGGCTTTTCTGGGTTATAGTGAGCCGGACTGGACGCGGAAGAGTGTCAAACTGCTTCAACAAAAGGAAGACACCCAGATCTCTAGGATGAGCCCGAGACGGGAAATAGACTTATTATACTGTTTATAGTCCGCACAATTGCGCACTCTTTACAGAACAGATTCTTCGTGTCAGAACAAATGGAATAAAAAGTCCCCGTGTCCCCAAAAGAGAGTTTGGAAAGCTGCACCGGGTCCACATTAGACAGACAAAATGCTGAAACTGTGAACAAAGATGAATCCTGTTCGACTGCCTCATGTCACCGACACCTCTCTCTTTATCGCAATATGAAGCTTTATTTGTAAATATGAACATTACTGTCGTTCTGCTTGATTTAAGATTTTGAAATGGATGATTGACATTGCCTGAGACTTTGAGTCACACATGTTGAGAACCGCTGGTTAAAACGAAAGAAATTTAACTTGATCCCTATAATGATAGCGGATTATAGCAACAGGAAGTGATATTTGCAACCAAAAAAACAATCCTTCCATTTGACCTGAGATTTTAATCTCCAGTGAAGTCAACAAGAGCCATACAATGAAAACAAAGACGGAAGTTTGTTACTATTTAGTGAAGAAAAGTTAGTTTATCGTTTTATATGTAATATAGTTTGTAATAATACTACGTATATTATTAGGATTATTATTATATTATATAAGGAATTACATCATAGTGCGAAACTGTTGCCAGATATTGTTGGGTAAACAGACATTGGTAATGCATGATAATGGTGTTATATTATATCATTGTGATGGTGATATTTATTGTGTGTTGTGTCTCCCTGTGCTTTTCTTGTCACTTTTGCTCTCCATTAAGCAGGCTAATGCCTTAAAGCTAAGGCTTTTATTCTCTCTCTTGTTCCCAGAGTTACATTTGATGTTGCTTAAGTGAGTAGGATAACAGTCTTGTCTAGTCTTAAAGTGACTGAAGTAATAATATTGTAGTGTGTACTATACTCCTGTGGAAATACTAGTTTAAATTGCACATTTAAGTTGTTGCTTATGTTGTGGGATTCTTTAGTTGGGAGGTGGACGCCATTTTGTTTTCTCGGTTATTTATAGAGGGAGAGTTTGGGAAGTGACATGTTTTTCTCTTTCTTTTCGACAGGTAAGTTACTCTCTAAACAACTCTAGGAAGAATGTCTTTTGTTTGTTATTTTGGCCGGTTCCACTCCTTAATTTTATCTGTTTATCCCACTGAATACTTCAATACATTTGTTCTTTTTTTCGCTAAATCACGTGTTGTAATTTGTGTTTGGTCTGGGACCTTGAGATAGGATCACTCTTGCACTCTCCAAAACATTTGTTACCCACCTTCCCATACCTCTAGACCAAGGAAGATGTGCAGTAACAAATGGCACAATAATTTAATGACAGGAAACAAATAAATATTAAACATGAAAATAACAAAATATCAATAATGGATACAACAATTACTATGGCATTAATGGCTATAACACCTTAGATTTTAAAATATGATTATGCATGAAATATATTTGAGAAATCATGACAAAATAAATGGCAATTTTGTACTCCCATATAACGGAAACTACTAGATCTTGATTTTTGTCCCACTGTCGCTTCTTATCGATAAACAAATGAATCTCCTGTGTGATTCAGTCAATGTGAGCTACGAACATGTTTCAAGTAAATTTCAGGGATTTTCATTTGCTACATAAACTTGCGACATTTTTTTAAATATTAAAAATGATACATTTGCCTCAAAATCAGTGTTTAGGCACGCAAAGATCTCAAGCATCATGATAATTGTACATTGCAAAGAGACAAACGGGGGTTCTGGAAAGTGCGGTGGTAGTTTTCGCTGCTATTGAGTTTGTTTGTTTTTTGGGAGAAAATAAAATCAGAGGAGCCTTTTAACCCGCGCCAAATAATTGTTATGCCACCGCCGACTCCCATTTCATTTTAAACATTTCAATTAAAAATTATAGACACCCAGGAAACTTTTTCTCTTCAAAAGAGCAGATATGAAAAATTAAATTAAAGACTTTTAGCGTTTTATTACAAAATAGGCTTACAGATCTAAAAACGGAGCAGGAAATGTACGTATTAGTCAAATGTATATACACACATGTAAATTTAACAACAGCTGGACGGAAGAATTTCATTTAATATCCCGAAGCCATATCAACAATACCCACGCCAGATGTGTCGCACTGATTTTATTATCAGACACCGTGGGGAAAATTACGGTACTCACCACATTAAATCACAACGGCACAATTTGTATGCATTTAGCCTTCCTCTCTCCCGGATTTGTGTACCCAAATGTTTACATGTAGGCCTATGCTTAACAGGCTGCGTGTGTGACATGACACGAGATTAAACAACTCGGGCAACGCGACGTGGGAAAATTACCACCTTCTCTGAATCGAGGAAATGTATCAGATTTCTGAACTCTCTGTCCTCAACTATGGAGAACAGCTGGTCATCCAGGACCATTCCTCGTAATTGTTTTGGTCTTTTCGTTGCTCATACCAAGGAAAGGAGAGGCTGCTGACTTGTGGCTGGCTCTGAGCTCTGGCTAGCTTTAGCCGCTTTCACTTTTTAGCTTATTTTTTTTTTAAATGGGCATTTTCAGATGGGTGATGGTGTTTTAAGTGTCTAATTCGGTTTGTTCCGAACGTTACTGTGGTGGTTCCCCCACGGTTTACTTCAGCCTTACAATTATTACAAATCGCGAACTTTATGTATTCACTGAAGAACTTCCACGCCAATGACATGTTTACAGGCGGCTGTGACATTATTGCCTGCGCCGCTGGCAACAAAACGGACCGGCTCGGAATCGGAATGAAGTGAGGCTGACCGGCCGGACCGGGCATGCGGAAAATCGGCTGATTCCTATCTCTAGTGATAAGTCCTATTGCGGACTCACCGGGACAAGACAAAAAGGGCTTGGAAACGGAGCACTTACTGATGCCATTCTCAGTCAAACGTCCTCTTCACAAATTTGTTATGTCTTCATTTAGACAGGAAACACAAGAAGGATCCTTCAGGAAACTTCAATAAAATGCTCGAAACCATCATGATAACTAAACACATCTCTCTCTCTCTCTCTCTCTCTCTGCGCATGCGTGTGGGCGTGAGTGTTTGGTCGAGTGAGTGGAGTGTGACTTTGGAGAGTGGTTGCGGCTTTTCCTTTCATCTAAAGGTCTGTCAGTTTTAAATGTTCTTTTTTTCTCACACAGTTTTTTTTACATCATCTTTCTCTGTGTACTGTTTCAAAGCACTGAAACTAGTTCTACTGGGTCGTGTCGGACAGCTCTAAGCTGCGGCTACGACGATGGCGGAGAAGGCTGGTTTTGAGCAGCTCACCCGGCGGCACGGGCTGAAGGTCCCGGTCGTCGCTGAGTGCTCGGTCGAGGACACTGTTCTAGCGGTGGGAGAGATAGTGGGTCATGATAGTATCCGATCTGCATCTAGGATGAACGGAGCTGTTGTTTTGTTCTTGGACAAAGTTGAGAAAGTTAATGACATCGTGGAAAGTGGTATAGTTCTCAACGATAGTTTCGTTAAGATTTTTCCACTGGTTAATCCAGCAAGGAAAGTTTTGTTATCCAATGTGCCCCGTTCATTAGCGATGAAGCACTGCAACGTGAACTGTCTAGATATGGACAGCTCGCGTCTGCAATTAAAAAATCCCGATGGGTTGCAAGTCTCCCTGTTGAAGCATGTGGTTTCTTTCCGTCGGTTTGTTTACATGATTTTAAGAACGGATATTGAGGAAATAAATGTTGTTTTCAAATTCAAAGTTGATGGCTTTGATTATGTCATTTTGCTACAACTGAAAACATGAAGTGCTTTGGATGTGGAAAAGAAGGGCATTTAGCACGGGCTTGCCCTGGAAAAGGCAGTTTAGTAAACACTGCAGATGAAAATGCCCTTCAAAACCAAGGAATTAATGTGGTAAAGGATAGGCAAGCTGATGAAATGGCAGAAACAAATGTACATGTTGAGAATGAGGGCAGTAGAAGTAAGGGGTGTGAAAAGGGAAACCTGAGAAGTGATGAGACTTTGGATATTGAGATTGATGAGGTAGAGAATGAAATCTTTAATGAGGAGGAGAACATTTTTAAAGTTCCAGCAGTGAAAAGAAAATCAAATTCTTGTGAAGCAGCGGATAAGTTTAAGAAAAAGATGCAAGATGAGAACAATACACATATATCTGATGTATCTGATTCAGGAAGTGAGCAAGAGGGGTCTGAGGCCTCTGTGGAAGATAGTGTGAGTCAAGATCGCAGTGGCTATGGTTTAGAACGAATGAAGAAGTTTTTACAAAGTACAAAAGGAATGAGAAATGTTGAGGTGATCCTGATCTCTCTTTGTTTATGGATTCAGCAAAAAATCTAATGAAACACAAGGGTGATGAGTGTTTGTCGAATCCAGAGGTGTATAGATTAAAAAAATTGTGCAAAAAGTGCGCACCCAGACAACGCAGAATGAGTCACAAGAATAATGCAATAGTTTGTTGTTTGGTTATAGTGCTGCTCTCTTCCCTCATAATGAGCACTTTTAAAATCGCCTCCCTGAATGTTAATGGGATGAGAGATGCTAAAAAACGGATGCAGCTCTATGACTTAATCAAACTTAAAAATATAGACATTATGTTTTTACAAGAGACTCATAGTACAAGAGAAAATGAAGTAGAATGGCTGAAAGATTGGGAGGGAAAGATCTTTTTTAGTCATAAGACTTCTCTTAGTTCTGGGGTAGCAGTTTTATTTTCAAAACAATTTCTGCCAATGTCTTGTGATCGTTTTGAAATAATAGAAGGTAGAGTTATTAAGTTAATAGCCAGGTTTGAAAATATCACAATGGAATTGATTAATGTCTATGCGCCTGTTAAACCTGTTGAAAGAATGTTATTTTTGGAAGCATTGGGTGACAATCTTAAACAGTGCGATATGGAAAACATTTTTATACTTGCTGGTGATTTTAATTGTACGTGTTATGATATTGACAGAAATCATATTGAACCACATATGGCTTCAAGACGTAAATTGTTAAATATCATTAAAACCTACCAACTTTGTGATGTTTGGAGGAATTTTCATTTTAAAGATAGGCAATACACTTGGGCTCATGTAAAAGACAATTGTGTTTCATTAGCACGATTGGATTACTTTTATTGTCTTAAACATCAAGTACAGTTTTTAAGTCTTGCTCTATTTGTCCTGTTGGTTTTTCTGACCACTCAATGGTGGAAGCTAGTGTGTTTATTAAATCTGTTAAGCAAAAGAGTGCATATTGGCATTTTAACACTGCTTTAATTGAGGATGCTGCTTTTGGAAAATGTTTACTTTTCTTTTGGATGGGATGGAGAAGCCAAAAGCCCAATTTCACTTCAATACAGCAATGGTGGGATATTGGGAAATTAAAGATAGAAAAACTATGTAATCAGTATACTTCTAATGTCATAGGGGACACTCTTCAAAATATTAGGAATTTGGAAATGGATATTTTGGAACTCCAAGGGTTGTGTGGAGCTCATGGAGATCTGGGCCAATTTCAGACTCTTAAGAAAAAAAAAGCTGCACTAGCTGATCTGTTGGACACTAGAGCTCAAGGGGCTTTAGTTAGGTCCAGATTTCAGAGTATTTCTGAAATGGATGCCCCGTCCCGATTCTTCTTTAGTCTGGAAAAGAAAAATGGTCAAAAAAAGAGTATTCAATGTTTACGGTCTGTGGATGGGAAAGATCTGACTGGGGACTCTGACATTCGGAAAAGAGCTGTTAGCTTCTATAGGGAGCTGTATGCCTGTGAATGTGGAGAGGACCAGTCAACAAATCACCTCCTTTCAGATCTTCCACAGATGACTGAGGAGTCGTGTGCTGGTCTGGTGCATCTTTTGACAGCTGATGAACTTTTTAAGGCATTGCAAAGCATGAAAAATGGCAAAGCACCAGGTCTAGATGGGCTGCCTGTGGAATTTTATAAGGCATACTGGCACTTCTTGGGAGAAGACTTGCTTGCAGTATTAAGTAACAGTCTGTCTGAAGGGCTGACTGCCAATAAGCTGCAGGAGAGCAGTCTTAACTCTGCTTCCGAAGAAAGGTGACCTTAAAGAGGTTAAGAATTGGAGACCAGTGTCTTTGTTATGCACTGATTACAAGATTCTGTCAAAAACTTTGGCCAACAGACTGAGGGAGGTTTTGGGGCAGGTGATCCATATAGATCAGTCTTATTGTGTACCCAACAGATCAATAGTGGACAACATATCTTTGATTCGAGATGTTCTGGAAGTCTCTAGACTCTTTGATCAAAAGGTTGGTCTGATTTCTCTGGACCAGGAAAAGGCTTTTGACCGGGTGGAACATCAGTTTTTATGGCATACTCTTAAGGCATTTGGTTTCCCCCTGGTTTTATTGCTATGATTAAAGTGCTCTATTGTGACATTGAAAGTATATTGAAAGTCAATGGTGGTTTAGGTAGTCCTTTTAAAATTCAAAGAGGTATAAGACAAGGTTGTGCCCTATCAGGTATGCTGTATTCGATAACTTTAGAACCAATGTTAAATAAAATCAGAGCAGAGTTAGATGGTTTTGATTGTGAAAATCTCTTTCCACCGATAAAACTGTCAGCATATGCTGATGATATAATGGTTTTGATTAGTGGGCAGAATGATATTAATAAGCTAGTGGATATTGTTAATAGGTATGGGAAATTTTCTTCTGCAAAAGTGAATTGGGCCAAAAGTGCAGCGTATTTAGTTGGAGAGTGGAAGGAGGAAAAACTGGTTTTGCCAGGTGGAATGAGCTGGTCAAAGGGTGGTTTAAAATACCTTGGAATCTTCCTAGGCGATAAATCAACTAATAAGAAAAATTGGGAGAATGTGTGTGAAAATGTTGAAGGAAGATTAGAAAGGTGGAAATGGATATTGTCTAAAATGTCTTTTAGGGAAGGGCTCTGATCATTAACAATCTGGTAGCCTCCTCATTATGGCACAGTTTATCTGTTTCAGAGCCTCCTGTTGGGTTTCTTGAAAAAATACAAGTCAAAATGACAAACTTTTTTTGGGATAAATTGCATTGGGTGCCTAGGGCTGTGTTGTATCTTCCGAAGGAAGAAGGTGGTCAAGGTATTGTAGACCTCAAGAGTAGAAAAACAACCTTTAGGCTGCAATTTGTTCAGAGATTCTTATATAAATCAAATGTAGTGTGGGCTGGTTTAACTTCTTGCCTTTTAGGTAAGGTTGGTGAGTGGGGTTTTGGAAAAACTATTTTTTGGACTGACTGCACTAAATTTGATTTTGGGTTTATTTCTCCTTTTTATGAAAGTGTGAGAAAAGCTTGGTGTGTGGTACAAATCAAAAGATCCTTGCCCTACAAGTCTTTACAATGGTTTCTAGAAGAACCTTTGATTAATGGTGCACGTTTGGATTTATGTGATGATACAACACCGTGGTTAAAACAGGTTTTGACAAATGCTAAGATTGTGAAAATGAAGGGCCTAATGGAAGTGGCTGGTAAGACTTTGGACAAGGCTGATGCATTTGCACAGAAACTGGGCATAAGATCAATAAGGACAATTCATTTTCTGTTGAAAAAATTTCGAGAGACAAGGAGTAAAGAAGATTGGACTTTTTTATCGATTACTGAACTGTCCCAAATGAAATGGATCAGCTTTCCAAGTATGGTTATACCTAAGACTGTTTTAGAAATGGAGAATTCTTCAGCCACCTCAAAGATTTTAAGAGATATTGTCTTTGATACAATGGGGGCACAAGTTTATATCAAGTGTGTGTAAGAGCGATAAATAAAGACAAATTACAACGTGTGGATACGCCATGGAGAAGCCACTTAAATATTGAGGTTCAAATTAAGCCTGTTTGGGGTTCAATTTACAAGCCACCATTGACTAAAAAAGTTGGAGATCTGCAGTGGCGAGTATTACATGGCATTATTGCAGTTAATGCTTTTATTTCAATCTTGAACCCAACTGTGCAAGATAAATGCCTTTTTTGTACTGACAGAGAAACAATTTTTCACTGTTTTACCCATTGTGAGAGACTGAAATCTCTTTTTGTCTTATTGGAAACTTTGTTTTCTTCTGTCAATGAGAGGTTTACAATGTCGGTGTATATTTTTGGTTTTGAATATTGTAAAAAAAGAAGAGGAAAGGACTGTTGTTAAACTTCATTTTAGGACAAGCAAAAATGGCTACATATGTTAGTAGAAGATATAAGATTCTTTATGATTCAAATTGTGTAGTTGAATTGTGTTTCAAAAGGCTTATAAAAGCAAGAGTAAGGCATGATTTTATTTTTTATCTATCTATGAAGAATGTGGAAAAGTTTGAAGACATTTGGAGTGTTGAAAAATTGCTGTGTTGGGTGGATAATGATGTGTTGTCTTTTGCTGAGATTATGGGATAATCTAATGAAGGGTTTTGTAATGTTTTTTTAGAATTCTGTATTTTAATAAAGGTGTTATAAAATTCAAAAATTCTCTCTCTCTCTCTCTCTCTCTCTCTCTCTCTCTCTCTCTCTACACACACACACACATTACCACCACAGCAACTGAGAGTCATGACTCATGTATGAATTTAAGGACATCACACAGTCAAGTTACAATCTTAAAGGACTGTACAAATCCTAGAGTGTATATCGAGTTTAGTCAAATACTGTTTTAAATAACAATCATCATCATAGCATTTACAAGGTACTTTAAGTAACTTCAAATCATATCATGTTTTAATAATGTAAAGCACTGAATGAGAAATCAAATGAATCTGTCCTCAAATGTTAAAGCTATTACAAAATACTCACCGAATGTCTGTAGAATATACAGAAAGACGAAGTACAATATGATTTTCATCTTATTAAAAGAACAGATCTTCTCCTTCAGAGATTTGCTTTCCAACCAGCCACTCGTGTATCTGTTTAGCACAGTTGTGCACTGGAGTACTTAAATCATAATTTGCCCCTCCCCTACGACTCCACACACATTAACACGCCCTCACTCCAAACCCGCAATCAATCCTCTAACCACGGGTTTCTGGTGCACTGTGATGTTATTACAAAATAACTACACTAACAAGATTGGCAACTAACACCCGTCAGATTCATGAGTGACACAGGGCTGTCTGTAACTGCAAATAAATTACCAGCGCAAGAATATTTAGAGCAATATTACAAATAAATACTGCTGAATCTTAAAACACAATACATGTATGTAATTACTCATATAAACTGGTTTTATGTGTTGTGTTGCAGTTTATGCGATCAGCATGAACACGCTGTAAAACTGATGGTTGATATTGGCGGTTTAAATGGATGATAATAGCAAAAATTATGATTAATTTGCAGTTCCTTTGTTGCCGTTTTTTATTCTTTATTTTGCACTAACATTGTCCATTTGTTCCGTCCGGGTTTTCTTTATGCACTTTTTAGGCTCATATATACGAGCAATAAATTCATTTTCCGTATCCTTTGGTTCTTGCCCTTTATGTGTAAGAAAATTAATGTATGTAGCCTACAAACTGTCCCGGGGCGGGTGAACGATTTCGGAGGCCCCACACTCTCAGAAAAAAAAAGAACAAAACTCCTTTTAGGGTGGTACCTTTAACCACACACACTCAGTTTATTTATTTTTCTTTCTTTCTTTCTTTCTTTCTTTCTTTCTTTCTTTCTTTCTTTCTTTCTTTCTTTCTTTCTCTCTCTCTCTCTCTCTCTCTCTCACTCTGGGAATTCTGGGAGTTTGCGCATGTGAGAGTGGTAGTGGTGAGGCGGTAAAGACTGGGTGAAGTTCTTTTGCACCTTTTTCCCTTTCCATATTTTTTCTGCATGGTTTGGTAAGTGTTTATTTTTTATTGTTGTTGTTAAGGCGAGTGTTTGTGCGGAGGGATGGCGTCTCAGGTTGAGGCGTTGTCCTTACGCAATGGCTTCAGGTGTGTGCCTCCTGATGGGGTAATGGTGGAAGATGTGCTCGTTGCGACAGGGGAAGCGGTAGGCCACGAAAATATTTCTTCTGCTTCTCGAATGAATAAAGCTGTTGTGGTTTTTTTGAAAGCGGAGAATCTTGTCAATCAGATAATTGAAAGTGGCCTGATTATTAATGATGATTTAGTGCAAGTCACTCCACTCTATGCGGCTTCTTCCAAGATCCAAGATAGCTAATGAAGTGTTGGAGCGTGAACTTGTTCGCTTTGGAAAAGTTGTTAGTCCGTTTAAAACGATCTCTCTGGGGTGTAAACACCCGGCATTGAAACATGTGATGTCGTTCAGGAGAAATGTCAGTATGGTTTTGGTTTCTCCGGAGACAACGCTGGATATATCTTTTCGCGTTAAACATGAAGAGAAAACATATATGGTTTACGCAACAACCGGCAATATGAAGTGCTTTGAGTGCGGTGATGTTGGGCATAAACGACATGCGTGCCCACATAAAGAACGCGAAGTTGAACGAGTGCTTACCCAAGGAGTTCAGGGTGAGATTGAGGGTCCTCCTGAGGTAAGAGTTTCAGAAATTAGTGTTATTACTCCCGAGAATACTCAAACACATAGTGAAGTGAGAACAACAGAGACCGTTTCTGATCCTAGTAACATTGCGATTGTTAATATGAACGGAGAAAATGCTGAAACACTGAATGTTGAAAATGTCTTGCTTTCTGCACCAAGTACGAGCGGTTTTCAGGCTAGGTTTTGTAGTTTAAAGCGTGATGAGGAGAGAGAGCAGATAAAGTTGAGCTGCAGTAAGGAAGGTAATAAGAGTGGCATGAATGAAACTTTGTCAGAGGAGAATGTATCTTTACATGACATTGATTTATGTTCACAGGGAGATTCTATGTGTAGTAGTGAGATGGACTCCCAAGAGCTCTCACAAGATGATTTATCATTGTATACTTTAGAGGAGATTAATGCTTTTTTGGATGACACTTTTGGAAAGCAAGTTAATGTGATAGATTTTTTTCCAGATATCGAGAAGTTTGAGAAGTCTGTTTCAGTACATCAAAAGAACGTGAATCTTGAGATCTTAAGTGAAAAGAAAAGGTTTCGTTTGAAGAAACATGTAACGGCAATTAGAAAGTATAGAAACGTGGAGAAAAAGAGAACGTCAAAAGTTTTTTTTTAAATAACCATCTCATGCATCACATGGTGACTCTTTTTGTAATACTGCTTTCTTCTTCTTTTTTCCTTTCCCTCCTAAACCTACATATGGAAGTTTTAAGAGTAGGTTCCCTTAATATAAATGGGGGTAGGGATATGTACAAACGTGCATTAGTATCTGAAATAATAGAGCAGAAAAAGTTGCATGTTATTTATCTTCAAGAAACACATAGTGATGTAGGAAATGAAGTTGAGTGGGGTTTGTGGTGGAAAGGGCAGTATAAATTAAGCCATAAAACAAATTTGAGTGCAGGAGTGGCAATCCTTTTTCTCCTGATTTAAGAGTCGCTGTTTTGAGTACAGAGGAATCAATGAATGGCCGTCTTCTTGTTGTTAAAGCTGACATTGATGGCGATATTTATTATTTCATCAATGTGTATGCACCAAATGTTGGGTTTGAAAGACTAATGTTTTTTGGTGTATTAAACAATGTTTTTAAAAAATGCTTTAATGATGGAAATGTTATAGTTGGGGAGATTGGAATTGTACAGAGAACTTTTCTGTTGATCGAAACACTGAAGAACCCCATATTCAATCTTCATCATCTTTATCAAGGTTAATAAGGGCAGCTGATCTTTTGGATATATGGAGGGTTAAACATCCTGACGTGAGGCAATATACATGGGTCAAGGTGAATAACAACAGAGTTACTGCTGCTCGTTTGGATAGAATTTATGTATCCAAACAGTTGAGCAGTCAAATTATTGATTGTTCTATCACACCAATGGGTTTTACAGACCATAAATTGGTTTCGATTGTAATAAGTAAATCTCAGAGCTCAAATAAGTCCTCTTTTTGGCATTTTAATATTAGACTGCTTCAAGATAAAGCATTTTGCAGGTATTTTGAAATATTTTGGCAACAGTGGAAAATGAAAAAAAGTAGTTTTGAAAATCTAAGACAGTGGTGGGACATAGGAAAAGTGAATATAAAGATGTTCTGTCTGCAATATACTGCCAATTCCACTAATGAGTTAAGAGAAACGATTGAGTCTGTTGAAAATGAGATATCATCTATAGAAGCAGAATTATCTAATAGATATGATCCTAGTCTAAGTAGTAAGTTACAGAGGAAAAAAATGGAGTTGGGATATTTTTTAAATGATAGAGTAAAAGGGGCCTTGGTAAGGTCTCGTTTCATTTCTGTTGTAGATATGGATGCCCCAAGTGCATATTTTTTTAATTTGGAGCGTAAATTGGCAAAGCATAAACAGATGGCCTGTTTACGTCTTCCTGATGGAAGGATGACGTATGATAAAAAAGATATGCGTCGTCACGCAGTGGCTTTTTATTCAAACCTTTATACTGCTGAGCATTGTGATGCGGGCTGTTCTGCACAACTGTTTCAAGATCTTACTCAAATAGACTCTGACTCAAAGACTGCTTTGGACATAGACATATCCTATCAAGAAATAACTGCTGCCTTGGGCCAACTCAACTCCGGAAAATCTCCAGGGATTGACGGCTTGCAACCTGAATTTTATAAACACTTTTGGCATTGTATTGGACAGGATCTTTTTGAAGTCTTTTGTGTATGTAATAAGGATGGCTTTTTACCTGTGTCTTGTCAACGGGCTGTTTTGTCATTGTTGCCTAAAAAGGGGGATTTGTCTCTTTTGAAGAATTGGAGACCAGTCGCCCTTTTGACCACTGACTACAAGATATTATCCAAATGCCTTGCAAATAGACTTAAAAAGTACCTCCATTTAATTGTACATAGTGATCAAACCTATTGTGTTCCAGAAAGGACAATATCAGATAATTTGTTTTTGATACGGGATGTTTTGGACATTTGTAGAGTTTTTAAAATAGAAATTGGTTTAATTTCCCTGGACCAAGAAAAAGCGTTTGACCGCGTTGATCAGAATTATCTCTTCAATGTTTTGAATGTTTTTGGTTTTGGGGAAGGTTTTATAAAATGGGTGAAATTGTTATATGCAGGGGCTTCTTGTATTGTCAAGGTAGGAGGGGGTTTGAGCCGTCCCATTTCTGTAACAAGGGGCATAAGACAGGGGTGCCCTTTATCAGGACAGCTATATAGTATAGCAATCGAACCTTTACTTTGTAAATTACAAGAAAAAATGTCTGGGTTACATATACCTGCTATTTTTAAAACTTCAAGAACGGTTCTAAGTGCTTATGCTGATGATATTACTGTATTTGTTAAAAATACACAAGACGTCAAGGTTTTGTCTAATATACTTTATGTTTATGAGAAGGCTTCAACAGCCAAGGTGAACTGGGATAAAAGTGAAGCTCTCTGGGTAGGTCAAGGTATCTCAGAGAACCTCCCACATTTGCCTAGAGACCTCAAATGGAAACTAGAAGGTTTTAAGATATTGGGTATTTTTTTCGGTTCTAATGAGTTTCAAAAATTAAATTGGGAGGGCGTAGAGGAGAAGGTATGCACACGATTGTCTAGGTGGAAATGGTTGCTACCCCAGTTGTCCTACAGGGGAAGAGTTTTGGTGGCCAATAATTTGGTGGCATCCACTTTGTGGCATAAATTTAATGTACTGCAACCACCAGCAGGTCTAGTTCAAGCAATTCAAAGGCACTTAGTGAACTTTTTCTGGTCCGGATACCATTGGGTCCGATCTGCTGTACTGTATCTGCCTATACCAGAAGGGGGACAGGGTCTGGTGGACCTTAAGGCAAGATTAATGACTTTTCGATTAAAAACGGCTCAAAGACTGTTATACAACAGCAATTTTGCTTGGATGGACATTGCAATAGCTCTTTTGAGGAGGGCAGGTGGAATGGGACTTGACAAACATTTATTTCTTATGGATTTACAAGAATCTGAGCTTGTAGATCTTACTCCATATTATAAATCAATGCTGGAAGCTTGGAAAGTTTTTACTGTGTCAAGATCACCTGATTCGCCAGCCGGTCTTTGGCTGTTGGAAGAACCCTTGTTTTTTAACCCTCTTCTTTCTTCAAGACTTTTATCATCTGCATGCTTACGCTCACGGTTGCTGGTTGCCGGATATACGAAGTTGGGCCATGTATTGAGTAGCAGTGTGGAAGCCTATATGCCAAAGGACTGAAGTGAAATCCACAAGAATGATACAGCAGTTTGTTGCAGAAGTACGTGGGGCGTTAGGAGAAGAGTACAGAGACTTTCTGGATAACACGATGATGTATGAGTGGATAGAAGGGCATGATTATGTTTTTCCTTCACTCATCGTTAGCGCTGCTGTGGAGAATTGGGAAGAGGATGATAACTGTGTGTTGACATTCAAAATCCCAGTTTTGGATTGTTTCGAGTCAACGGGGAAGAAGGCTTTGTACTTGACTTGTTCAAAAGTGTCTAATGCCAGATTATTGACTGGCGTTTCTTCTACAAAATGGATGGATTTTCTTGGACTTGACTCTTCCCCTAAAGGCTGCTGGCATGCTCTGTACAAATGTCCAATAAATAAGCGGACAGGTGATCTCCAGTGGAGAATTGTACATGGAGCAGTAGCTACGAACAGACATGTGGCGCATCTTAATCCTAGCGTTGGGTTGGGTTGTCCTTTTTGTCTAGAGGTAGAATCAGTGTCTCATTTATTTGTGCAGTGCCCACGGTTAGGGGATATTTTTCCCTTTTAAGCATTTGGTTTTCATCTTTGGGTGAGGTTTTTTCCTTTCAGTTGTTTGTTTATGGTCCTAGGTATTCCGTTCAAAGGAAAAGGACTTTGGTTTTAATTAACTTTTTATCAGGCACTGCAAAATTAGTAATCTGGAAAACCAGGAAAAATAAACTTCTAGGACAGAATGCAATTAGTATTGTTCCTATGTTTTTGGGGCTTGTAGCAGCTAGATTAAAAGTAGAGTTTGCGTATTATAAATTGGTGGACTGTTTACCAAAGTTTGTAGAAATCTGGTGTGTTAATGAGGTATTGTGCACTTTATGTGAGAGAAATGACTTGGTGTTGAGTTTTTAAATATATGAGTGAATGTGTATATATATATATTTAAAAAAAAAAAAAAAAAAATTGAATTATACATGTCAAATATTGAAAAAATGTGTTTTGGATGAAGTATGAATAACTTAACCAAACTGTTATAATAAAGGTGTATTAAAATTCAAAAATTCTCTCTCTCTCTCTC
>NC_068325.1:19877161-19897161 GCF_025860055.1 Xyrauchen texanus | reverse complement strand
ATTATGCATCCGTAATCTATTATTGGTCTGATCATTGCACAATATATTCTTTTTAGTGATTGCCGACTTGCACCCCAATCTACCCCTGCCAGACATCTTAAAACATTTATTCCTTTTTTACACTTATCTATTATTTTCTTTATGTGACTGTCAAATTTAAGTTTTGAATCCATCCACAACCCCAAATATCGAATTTCCGATACTTGTTCTAATGTTTGTTCATATAATTTTAATTTTATTTGTGGGCTACTCTTCTTTTTTGAGAAACAGATAACTTGCGTTTTTTCTACTGACAATTTGAAACCCCAGATGTTTACCCATTTTTCCACTTCCTCTACTGCTCTCTGCATGCTTTTTTCAACAAATTTAACATTCCGTCCTCTTTTCCACATGGCTCCATCATCTGCATATAGGGATTTACCTATTCCTTGTCCTACCTGAGAAAAATGTCATTAATCATTATATTGAACAATATTGGGCTACAAACACTACCTTGAGGAGTACCGTTATCTATTGTGTATATTTTTGAGTAACTTGAACCGATCTTGACCTGTATTGTACGCTTGAAAAGGAAATCCATTATCCAATTATACAACCTTCCTTTAATGCCTATTTTATCCAACTTAATTAATAGTCCCTCCTTCCACAACATATCGTATGCTTTTTCCACATCAAAAAACACTCCAACTAACACTTCTTTATTTATAAATGCTTTCCTGATTTCTGATTCTAGACATATGATAGAATCCATTGTATTGCGACCCTTTCTAAATCCACTTTGATGTGGGCATAAAATATTTTTATTTTCTATTGTGTAATTTAGTCTAGCTATTACCATTCTTTCCATTATTTTACATAAGTTTGATGTTAGTGCAATTGGTCTATAGTTAACTGCTCTGGAATGATCTTTCCCAGGTTTGGCTATTGGGACAACTACTCCATGTTTCCAGGAAGAAGGGAGTTTTCCTGCCTTCCATACTTTATTGAACAGATGCAATATGATATTCAACGATATATCTGATAATTTCTTTATCATCTCATTACATATATCATCCTTTCCTGGAGATGTATTTCTTAAACCTGTCAATACCTGTTTGAGTTCATATAAAGTAAAATCTTCATCCAGAGTGTTTTCAGACGGCCTTCTTTGGACCATGATATTAGGATTATCTCTTATTGCTTGCTCTCTTTGCCTTCTCATATCCTCTGATATGTTACAATTACTGTGTATCTTTACAAATGCTTTTACTAACACCTCTGCTTTTTCACTTTCAATCATTATATTTTTGTCCTCATCTATTATTACAGGTATATTTCTATACATTTTATTCCCTCCCATTTTCCTAATCATTCCCCATAATTCACTTATATCTACACTCTCACCAATTTCATCGTAGAATTGTCTCCAGTATTTTCTTTTAGCAGATCTAATTACTCTTCTAACCACTGCCTGAGATCTTTTGAATATTATCACATCCTGAAAGGAATATGTTTTCTTTACCTTTTTAAACGCCTTATTTCTAATTGAGATTACCTCACTGCAGTTCTCTGTCCACCATGGTACACTTTTTCCTTTTCTTTCTCCTAAACTTTTCCCAATTACCTCCTCAGCGGTACTACAAATGATCTCATTAATTGTATTATTTAATTCCTCAGGTTCCTGTTTATCATTTACAATTCCTAACAATTTAGCCTCACTTACTTTCTTAAACTTTTCCCAGTCCGCCGTTTTAAATTTCCACCTGGGGATTTTCTGTTTTATATTTTGTTCCACTTCTATACCTACTACACATCTGATGGGGTAATGATCACTACCTATTGTAGTTTGATCAAGCACTTCCCACTTGCATTGTCTTGCCAGACTTTGAGACACTATAGTTAAATCTATTGCTGACTGATGACCTCTTGTTACATCTATCCTTGTTGCTCTTCCATCATTTAAACACACTAGATCATTATCATCTAATATATACTTTTCACCATATTTCCATTATGATCATTAATTGCACTACCCCACATTGTACTATGTGCGTTGAAATCCCCACACCACACTAATTTGAAACTACCCTCACCACCAACTTTTTGTTTTAAATCTTCTTTAATCCTATCACAAGGATTATAAAAGTTGATTATTCTAATTTTCTGATTTCTTGTGCTTACCTCCACCACTATCGATTCAACTTCTCCATTCACATCTATCTCCTGAAATTCTAATCCTTGTTTAATTAGTCACTACACCACCACCATTTTTTATTTTCCTATCATTTCGTAATACTTCATATTGAGGAACAACAAAGTTTAAATGAGGTTTTAGCCAAGATTCTTGTATGCAAATAATATGTGGTTTTTCTTCATATTCATCAATATATTTTTTAAATTCTTGCCCATTTGCTATTAGGCTTCTAGCATTCCATTGCAATATTATCAGTACCATTATAATCCTCCACATGAAGCCTGCGAGTTTGTTATTTGCATCTTTAATTTCTCGTTTACCTGTTCAACTGTTAATCCGTCTGCCTGCAAGTACTTTTCTGCTGCTCTAATTATTATTCTTATTCTTTCTGTACGGCTTTCTGTTTGTGCTGAGCAATTTATTACTTCCGCCATAAAGGTGGTAAACGCCAGTTTGTCTATATTGATGGTGTTATTACTTATTATCTCTCGGGTCTGCCTCTGCATTCTTTGTTCATCCGCACTCTCTTGTGCATTTCTCTGTTCTGTCCCTTTCACTCTTTTTATGGCCTCAGCGTAACTTATTCCTTCCGTTATTTTTACATTTTGTATCTTGACAGCATTCTTTCTCACCTGACACCCTCCATATGCCGCACTATGCTCCTCTCCACAGTTGCAGCACTTTGGTTTCACTCCTTCTTCACATTTTCCGTACTCATGATTGCCACTACATCTTGCGCACCGTTGTTTCCCTTTACACACCGATGCCACATGTCCATATTTTTGACACTTGAAACATCTCAATGGAGGGGGGAATCTGTTGATATTTTTACTCACTTCCGTTTAAATGAATGGGCAAACTGGAACAGTCAACGGGTGTAGAAAGGAAGTCCCGTGCAGTTAAAAGAGCCAATCGTCTTTTACATACAGACATCTCTGTAAATCATCTCTAGAACGCGCATGCGCATGAGCTATAAATGCCGGCAAAATTGCGACTGCTATGACGACGGCCAGATAAGATAGTCCACTCCTCTCTCGCGCGCTCCAATTCTCTGTTTTCAGACAAAACTACTGAGTATCTTTAGAAACCTGCTCCACATCTGCATCATAGCAACATTAATGCCCAGTTATCTCTCCACTCAAGTGCTTTCAGTGTTTTATATTCTTTTAATTTGGTGTAAAAAGTTTGAATAAATAAACATAAAACACTTGCAACACTTCAGCAATATGAAAGCATTATTTATATGAAATGTTAAATAATGTTTAATTTCCCCTAAAGAGTTTAAAAAACGAAAATAAATAAATAAAATTCAAATCTTTTCATGTATTCTGTTTTAATAATATAAATCACTGAATGAGAAATCAAATGAATCAGTCCTCATATGTTAAAGCTATTACAAAATACTCACCGAATGTCTGCAGAATATACAGAAAGAGGAAGTACAATATGATTTTCATCATATTAAAAGAACAGATCTTCACCTTCAGAGACTTGCTTTCCAACCAGCCACTCGTGTATCTGTTCAGCTCAGTAGTGCACAGGAGTACTTATGTCTTAGTTTGCCCCTCCCTCAATCCTCCAACCCGCTCTCATACCTCTATCCACGGTTTTTTGTGCACTGGAGTACTTATGTGCCCCTCCCTGACTCACTCATATTTCCCCTGGAGTGACACAGGGCTGTCTGTAACCGCATCAAAGAAATTACCAACGCAAGAATATTTTGAGCAATATTACAACATTACAAATCAATACTGCTGAATCTTAAAACAACACAATACATGTATGTAATTACTCATATAAACTGGTTTTATGTGTTGTGTTGCAGTTTATGCGACACATGAACACGCTGTAAAACTGATGGTTGATATTGGCGGTTTAAATGGATGATAATAGTCGATGGTTTTAATTAATACATGATGCATTCTCATATTTTAATAATTGATGTTGGTTCTAGAAGTAATACAATAGCAATGTAAAAGCTGATTATTGAATTGTCCTTGATAATATCACACTTAATCTTTCTCTGGTCTTTTGTACACAAACATATATAGCGATTTATAGCCTATATTTTAGGAGGGGGTCCTCCATAGTGATTGTCATATTGGGGTGCTTAGCATAAAAAAGTTAAAAAAAAAAAAAAAAAAAAACTACATGGACAAGTTAAATGGCTTTTTTCTAATTAAATTATCAATCAAAAATGATGATTATTTTGCCGTATCTTTGTTTCCGTTTTTTATTCTTTATTTTGCACTAATATTGTCCATTTGTTCCGTTCGGGTTTTTCTTTATGCACTTTTTAGGCTCATATTCGAGCAATAAATTCATTTTCCGTATCCTTTGGTTCTTGCCCTTTATGTGTAAATACTCATATTTTGTAATAGTTATTATAGGCCTACATTTCCAAGTTGGCAGCAATCTACTATGATCAAATAAATAATAAATAAATAAAAACAGTCAAAACATTTCTTAATTAGGTGGACAAGAATGAGGACATTGGGGGCCAAAAGACAACCAAATTAGTGGATTATTGGGGATCTTCTATATATCAACCCGTTCTCAGTAATCTGTTTAAACAACAGGAGGGACCATGTGTTTGCAGTGTTTCCACCCTGTCTCATTTGGTGGTGAATGGGACCGCACACCTGTTGTTCATTTGATTAATGTCCTCAAAGTTATAAAGCCGGTATGTTCCCTGTGTGGGGGTTTGTCTTTGGTACTGTTGAGCTCCAAACCTAACGCTGCCGTGCTGGGACGTGTGTCGTTTATTGTCGTATTGCGCACGCGCATGTGTAAGTAAATTGGGTTAACTAAAGTGCAGCACTCTCTCCTCTTCTCTTACCTCGCAACATAAAACCAGCAACTGAGAGTCATAGGCGGAGCGTGTGTAAGGCTGGGGAAGGCTTAGCCTTCCCCTGGCCACGGACTTGAGACTAGCAATATAAAATTCGAGAGTGAAAATGTATCCCTCAAAAGCAGCCTGCCTGCTACTACTAGTTGCTTTTATAGAGAAAAGCTGCCCATAATTGCTGGTCTAGGATCAGTTTCCTCCACTCCAAAACCAAATGATAAGCGCGGCTGAGCTGGCTCAGCTGTGGTCTGTGGAAAGCGTAAATTGCATGCGGTGCGCACGCGCAGAGATAATTCATGTATGCCGGATTTTTTTCTTTCGATAAACAAATTTTAAATAAATGAAAGCAATATAATTCATAAATTACAATGTTTTTATTAAATTGTGATCACTTTAAATACAAATTCGTTCATTTAAAAAAAAATGTTAATGACACCCATAACCGCACTCGCCTAAAACCGCGGGTTTATGCTTTAGAGGAAAAAAAAAGTGATTTAGGCTATAGGCTAATTTTGAGCTGGCATCCAATTTAGTTGACATAATGGATATAAGAACATTTTTCAAGAAGAAGACTTTAAGCTGCAACGATCTAAACAACAGCCCTTACCCATCCAATTCAAGTGTGCAAATATCTGACAAAAACTTAGAAGAAAGCTCATCTTCACAGATATCAACAGATACAGCCGGTGAGTCTGGCTGCATCAGGCCTTTCCTTGAGTCTGCTGCATATTGAGAGTGACATAACCACAAAACTAAATAACGAGGACATCATCAACGCATATGATGCCTGGTCTAAACGCAGGATTTTGCTGCATTAGATAAGGCAGTGTTTATTTATATTGGCTGATTATTATTTAGTACTGATTGCTTTTTTGCTAACAGTTTGTAAACGTAGTCGCGTTAATAACAAATTAGTTAACGGGAGCGTTTATACTGGGACGTTTAAGTTGTTGCTAGGCGACACGTTGATTAAAACCTACAAAAATCGATTTAAATGCATCAAGGGGAAGCGCACATCTTAGCCTTGCCCTGGAGTTGGTTCACCCTCCGCCTATGGAGTCATGTATGAATTTAAGTATATCACACAGTCAAGTAACAATCTTAAAGCACTGTACAAATCCTACAGTGTATATCGAGTTTAGTCAAATACTGTTTTAAATAACAATCATCATCATAGTATTTACAAGGTACTTTAAGTAACTTCAAATCATATCATGTATCATGTTTTAATAATGTAAAGCACTGAATGAGAAATCAAATGAATCAGTCCTCATATGTTAAAGCTATTACAAAATACTCACCGAATGTTTGCAGAATATACAGAAAGAGAAAGTACAATATGATTTTCATCTCATTAAAAGAACAGATCTTCTCCTTCAGAGACTTGCTTTCCAACCAGCCACTCGTGTATCTGTTCAGCTCAGTTGTGCACTGGAGTACTTATGTCTTAGTTTGCCCCTCCCTCAATCCTCCAACCCGCCCTCATACCTCTATCCACAGCTTTCTTGTGCACTGTCATGTTATTACAAAATAACAACACAAACAAGACTGGCAGCAAACACATTACTTGTGAGATGCAATTTTTTTAACCGCAAAATCTAAGATTATTTCATTGCATATTTTTCTGACCTTCGTGACATTTTGGTGTTTCTACACTAGAGCACACACAATCATTTTTGCCAGTGAGAAATACATGAACTGGGTTTGAATGTTATTTTAGACTGTGATGAAATTGAAAGAACGGCAAATATCAGAATGTTATTTGCGTACCCCCATTGTCACCTCACGTAACCCCATTGTCACCTCACGTACCCCCATTGACCCCTCACGTACCCCCATTGTCACCTCACGTAACCCCATTGTCACCTCACGTAACCCCATTGACCCCTCACGTACCCCCATTGTCACCTCACGTACCCCCATTGACACCTCACGTACCCCCATTGTCACCTCACGTACCCCCATTGTCACCTCACGTACCCCCATTGTCACCTCACGTACCCCCATTGTCACCTCACGTACCCCCATTGACACCTCACGTACCCCCATTGTCACCTCACGTACCCCCATTGACACCTCACGTACCCCCATTGACACCTCACGTACCCCCATTGTCACCTCACCCACCCCATTGTCACCTCACGTACCCCCATTGTCACCTCTCGTAGACCTACCCCAGTTTGGGAAACACTGATCTAGATTATCAGCAAATTCACAAGTAGTAGCCAAATCTCTCGATGCAGCAATGTATTGCACAATTGTTTCATGTTACAATTGGTATTGCGGACTCACCGGGACAAGACAAAAAGGGCTTGGAAACGGAACACTTACTGATGCCATTCTCAGTCAAACGTCCTCATCACCAATTTGTTAAGTCTTCATTTAGACAAGAAACACAAGAAGGATTTTCCTTCAGGAAACTTCAATAAAATGATCGAAACCAACATGATAACTAAACACATCACAAGTGCAGCACTCTCTCCTCTTCTCTTACTAGAGGTCTGCAAGCCCGTCGGGTCCCGAAGGAGCCCGACACGCTGAGTCAATTCGTGTCGGGCTCGGGCTAATTTATTTTTTAATAGATACGGCTCGGGTCGGACTCGGGCTCCTTTAACTTCTCTCCTTTCATTGTGCCCATAATCGCGCACTAATATTACAAGTAATATATAGCCTATAAATAATATAATATATTTTAATACTATAATTAATATTATAAATATTATACATAGCCTATATGCATGTACATGTGCGTTTTCAGCACAGCAGGGAGGACGCTGGAGGAGAGGAGAACAGCTCTGAAGCCTTCAACGGTGGATGCGATTCTTTTTCTTCACAACACCGCCAATAAACAGTGTTCAGCCTTTACACAGTTCAACGATTTATTATTTATTTTTTACATTAGCCAGTTGGCGAAGAGTTATTTGAAACATTGTTCTCCAGTTTCTTCACATCAAAGAAAGGTAGGCCGTACATCTTTATTTACATTTGCTGCCTGATCAGCTTGTTATCTACTGCATGCTTATACTTTTCTGTAATGGATAGTCGGTAATAATATTTGATTGCCGGTGGCACTACCTTTATATTTGAGGCCTATAATAACTTTACCTAGTAGCATGTGTGTTTGCGTGTATTAGAGAGAGCGTGCATAAAGATTTACACACAAACAAACACCAATGAAAGTATACACTGTTAAAATTTTTTATTTTATTTATTTATTTATTTTAAATGACACACTTGTTCAATACAGAATTTGTTCTACTCTTTTCATGCTCATATAAATGCTTTGGCAATACAATGTACAATTTGTCATGTCAATAAAGCTCATTTGAATTGAATTGAATTGAATTGCATTAGAGAGAGCGCCCGTCAGAGAGCTTAAATATTGGCGTCGGGCTCGAGCTGAATAATTCCATTTGTTTTCGGGCTGGGGTCGGGCTAGGGCTGGAGTTTTTGGCCCGTGCACCCAGGACACCAATTTAGAAAATATTTACTTAAATAAAACTGATTTTCAAATTCATCCAATCAGCCATTGTAAGCGTTTAATGAAAAACAAAAAAAATTAAAATGTTTGCTCTAAAAACAATGAAAGAAACAGAGCACAGGTGTCTCGACATGTGACCGCAAGCGGGTTTTGCCCCAATGATCAAGATGACCACTTCAGAGTAAAAGACCATTATCTTTAAGAAATACAAGAAAGCAAACACTCTTCATCCTCGTAAACTTCATTGTTGTGTATCGATGCTTTCAAAGATAGTCAAATAGTAAAAAACAATAAGTCGTCTGTCCGCGGTATATCTGTCAACACTCCCGTTTTTCCCGGGAGTCTGCCGTATTCACATCCCATCTCCCGGCTCCCTCCCATTTTGTTATTTCTCCCATATGGCCCAAACCTCGTTATGAATAATCACATCAATATATTATTCCAAGGTTGTCCAGTTGCCAGATCTTGTATGAAACGCATCATACTCACACAATCGACACATCATACAAATTTCAACCCATTTGTGACCTCAACCTGGCAACCTACAACCCAGTTGCGTAGTTGATATCTGCGCAGTAGACGCGGGAAGTTGAATCAAGCGTCACTGGTAGATGAGATAAGACTCAAGTCGTGCTCCGAAAGGTGGGTTATCTGTGCTTACGGTTAATTGGTTAATTAAATTCATGAAAGAAAATGACAGCATGTGGTACACATTTCCAAAGTAGCCTATGTGTTTCATATGTTGGGTGGTATAGATCTTTTGTTGAGATCTGATTATAAAATTGACAACTGTGAAATTAGCTATTTTTTTTTAGCTTTATTAGCTTGGATGCTGGTGTTTAAGCACAATTTTCCCCCAAATAAATATATTATTTGGAATAATAGAAGCATTCAATATAAAAATAGACCTCTCTTCTATAAAAGTTGGTATGAAAATAATATTGTGTTAGTTAGACAACTTTTAAATTCAAACGGTAATTTGTTCACTTATAGTGAATTCTTGGATAAATTTGGGTTTCCAGTTACACCAAAAGAGTTTCCTGTTGTGGTTGACGTCATACCTCAGCAGGTTACACATTTTATAAGAGCTTGTGGAAGTGATATTTCTGAGACAATATATGTTAAAGAAAGTATGTTTATTGGAGATATGAATATCCTTAAACACAATTGTACCAACAAACGTATTAGAAATATTATAATATGCTGAAACAGCTACTCATTAAAGTTCATTGTGGAACAATGTGGATTAAGCTTGGAATATTTGTGAAAAATATTGTTTAAATAATACAGTAAAAGAGGTTACAAACAAAGTTTTATATGGTATATATCCAGCTATAGGTGTATTAGAGAGATTTAATTTGGATATTGATTATTCTGTGATTTTTGCTCAACAGAAAAATAATCTATTGTCCATCTTTTTCAAAAGAATTGGGTGGATATGGAACATTTTATCAGAAGGAAAACCAAAACTATATTCAAGCTAAATAATTTTGATATATGTATATATTATTCCTATGACAATAATAATAATAAAAATAATTAGATTTTTCTGGTGCAACTTTTTATTATTTTGGGTAATTCCACCTACACAAGGAGAAATGGTCAGGTCCAAGCCAAATTTCATTCATTTTCTCCAGGAGATCAAGAACTAGCATCTGTTTGGAGAATATTGTCAACATAAAAGCAAAAAAGACTTGTACACTCTTAAAAGAAATGGTTCTATTTAGAACCAGAAATGGTTCTATCATCCGCTTCATATATGGAACTCCAAAATGGTTCTATATAGAACCATTTTAATGGGTTCCATAAAAAGAACCCCAAATGGTTCTTTGAATCCAAGTTAGATGGTTCTATATAGAACCATTTAAGGGTTCTTTATTATTAAACGAGATAATTATTATTGAATAAGAAAATATAATCAATCCAGAAAGTTCATAAATTAATTTATTCAATTGATTATACAAAAAATATTAGTGACGTTTAAAATTGCACCTCTGTATACTGTATTAGACAGCAAAACCTTTTTACATTTAAGATGTTTTATTACATTCAACCATTTAGTGTGAATTATTTAATTTAAGCATTTTCGCTTTGCAATAAATATAAATAAGATTGTTTATGTACTGTATGTACATATTTCAGAGATACATGTAAAAGTTAAGTACTGTACAAGAAAAAAATATATTTTCTGATATTTGACAATGCAGATAAAAAACAATACATGAACAATTAAAACGTATTAAATATCACTACAATTTACAGAAGTTGACTGTACATTTTTAGTACAGGTATTGGTGTTCTTTTGACATGCTCTTGCCTAAGTTTAAGCATGTATTTTTGAATAAAAGTCATTGTGTGCTTAATGTGAACCGGGTATTGCACATTGAAAAGAAAATAGACAGCAAACAGGCATTCCACAGCCTGTGTCATGTCGATGTCTGCCTCTCTTATAATGGTCACGTTGTCCATTATAATGCTGACACTTTCAGCCTTGAGGGGATCAGGAGAGCCGTTAAACACAATGGTGGGTGTAGGACCTTTGGGTTCCTGTAAAACAAACATTTCACCTTTTGAGTGCTTTTCACCAATTAAAAGATGTCATCGAATAGACTTAAAATTACCCCATAATTTACTCACCAACAAGCCAACCTATGTGTATGACTTTGTTTCTTCACTTAAACAAAATCTGAGATATATTTAATAATATCCTGGCTCTTTCTAGCTTTGTAATGTGTTTTAATGTCAACATTACGGATGACTGAAGAACATTCAACATGCTACCACATCAGCTCCACTTTGATTACTTGGAATCTCATTGGTTCTTTCGTTCTTGTGACTGAATCGTTCATGACACAACACAGATATGACAGCTAGGGCCAACAAGACTCATAATAATTAATGTGGAGCTCATGTGCCACCCCATTGCATGTTATTCTCTTATCTATACATAGTCTAATTATAGTAACCTATCTTGGCAAATTTAATCTTTTTATTCTCACTAACGTACCATTTGGCTTTAGAAGACAAGTATTAAACCCTGGAGTTGTATAGATTTTCTTTATGATCGATGCACTCAAAATTGGGGTGCAATTCAATAACAGTACATAGCAGTAGAAACAGTCCAAAACTTATGACTAAGGAAGAGAGAGTAAATTAAAGGGTAAATTTAAAAAATTTGGCATAAGGGTGAGTAGACTGACTAATATTTTTATATTTGCATAAACAGTTCCTTTAATTCAAGTCAAGTGCATCAAATGTTAATGAAACTACAGAAGACTCTATACTTACACTATCCACACAGTAGAGGAAAGTGGCATTTTCTTTAAATAGTGCTGGCAATAAAATGAGTGCAGCATTCCTAACGAGACCTATAAACAGATACAAATGATTGTACATTAGGTACAGAAATCAATTAAAGTTTACCCAAAAATGAAAATTCTGTCATCATTCACTCACTCTTGTCATTTTAAACCTATATGGCTTTCCTTCTTCGGCATAACACAAAAACATATATTTTCAAGAATGTTGGTAACCAAACAATGCTGGTACCCATTTCTATTATATGGACACAAAACCAATGCAGGTCAATGGGCACCGCCGTTGTTCGGTTACCATCCTTTAAAACATCTTTTGTGTTCTGAAGAAGAAAGTCATAAAGATTTGAAATGACAAGAGGTGAGTAAATTATGAAATGTTTTGGGTAAACTATTCCTTTAATATTTACATTATTTTAATACATGTTTTCACTTATACAATTTATAGGAGCTACCTTTAAATTGACAATGCAACTTTACACTGGGCATGGAACAGATAGGTTGGATGGGAAAAAAATATATGGTGTTGTTACCCTCTGTGGTTTCCTCTGCTGGTCCAATGAGATTTGCGTAGAGGTTTTTTTGACTTCCTTCTTTTGCACTCCTGATGATGTTTGGGGCCATTTCATTTAGAGATGTTTCCATGTTCTTCGCCAAGTCTGTTCCAAACCTCATTGTCATTTCATGCAGCATCTTAAATACAAAACATTTGTTTACTTCTGGTGCTTGTATCCAAATTACACACTTTCAGCCGAACAAGTTCCTTAAAGTCAGCATGAACTGGAGGTTGCAATTGACTACCATATAGTGATGTATTTCCGAGACATAATTTTCAATAAGAAAAATAGTGGGCGTGGTAAAGTAATCAAAATTATTACAGACGTTGAATCCCATTTGATTGAAATACCATGTAACATTTTTTTTCTATTCAATTTGCAATTTGTCATTATGGTTGCAATCGAGACGCTGGGTGAGTGAGCCGGGCCAGTTTCTGCGAACTTAGTAATGGGTGTTAACCAGGCTTAAAAATACTGCATATGTCGAAGTGGTGATTGGCTAGATCTGTGGTTAATGAATGACGTGATATTAGAGTCTTCCCGGTAGAACTTACGCTTAGAGCTCCCATTTCTAAATGACCTCAATTTTTAACAGAAGTATATATCTAAAATTAAAATAATACAATTAGAATAAGAATAAAACAAAAGAACTTTATATCAAATAAAATACTTTGTATTTGGCAGACGCTTTTATCTAAAGGGAGTTGCATTATGCTCAATCTATACATTTATCAGTTTGTGTTCCCTGGGATACCCTTTTGCATTGCTAACGCATTGCTCTACCAAATGAGCTATAGGAATTCACAGAAATATAATATACACAGATTTTTCTTATTTGCCTGGCACAAAATGTAACAGTGTTTACTCACAAGCTGTGGCACCCCAAGAAAAGGAAACTGCTCCATTACTTCAGCTGCAGGCCTGTCCATAATCTGTACTCTTTTGAAAAGAGTGCGCTTCATCCGTTCTTGACCTCAGAGTAACTGGGGTTGCTTTTACTGCAACTCCAGGGTGATGGCATTAATGTGTTCCTGGAAACTTGTCTCATCCTCACCCATTACTTCCAGGTCCAACACAATCTGAGGTAGAAAAACAGTATTGTGCAGTACGTAAATATGAATCAAAGTCATAGAATAAAATATTTAAGATTGAAACATCAATCTTAAATTAAATCTTTGAAAAGAGCCAGACTTCCCATCACTAGCCATTATATCCAATGGTTCTCTTCTACATTTTGCACTCTGAAATAATTGTCAACATGTGTTTCATGTTAAGACTAATTTAATCTACCTTCAAAATCAAATTTATTGAACTGAACTTGCCTCTTGTTGTTGACTAAGTCCCTCAGAATATGTTTGTCCAGCACACTTCCTTTTGATCCCATACTTCTCCTTCATTTGCAGGACGATTGATGAGCTAACCAAGGGAATCCTTTCTTTTTAAATTTGTTTCTAAGGCATTCCAACAAGGTATCCTGTAGACACATTTATACTTTCTTTTTAAATAGATTTTTTTCTGTGTGAGATTTTTTAATGGCAATTATCTCAATATTTTCACAATATTAAAAGAGCAGCAATACGTTCATACATAACCAGAGGAGCTGCCATCCTTCAAAAATGGAAAGCAGGTGATCAAACTCCCCAGAACATCTCCATACATTTTATGATTTGGGTACCTAAGAAATAATCAAATATATTATTTCAGTACCCAACAACCAAAAACATAAAATACATTTAACTGTTATAAAATACAATACTGTACCAGGTGTGCTTAGTGATGCTGTCAAACAACACTTGAATCAGTAATGCACGGATGTGAGACTTGTCCTTCTTCTTAAAGCCGGATCCTTCCTCTGCAAAGCTGCTTGCAATTCAGGGGAAAGACAGGCAGGTTGTATAATGCTGGCCAAGGTTGGGCAACAAATGAGCCCTCATTCTCACAGGGTTCTTGTCTGTAAACATGAATACAACGTTGAAGTCTTTTATACAGGATATTCATTTTACTTGCCACAATACAGTCTGTTTAAACTTTAAAACAATGATACATACGGAGTACAAGATATTTGAGGCACTTCAGTTTCCAGGCTGTTTGAATAAAAATAAAAATATAAATTAAGATAAGGATTTTAAGCTTGGTTAGCATAAGTTTGTTTTATATTTAACCACAATGTTTAATATTTAACAGTACAGACTTACTTTTTTAACTTATTAAGCTCCTTCATAAATGTCACCTGATGTTTCATTACAGGAAAAGTCTTTCCACCATCCTTTCTGTGAGACCCAGCAGAGTCTCCCCATCAATTTGCTGCTCTGTAAAAAAAACAACCAAATATTTCATATTCTATAGAAGAATTAATAAATAAGAGAGACATGCCACAGAAGTACAATATATTTACCTAGAAGATTGCATGCTGTGATATAATGTAATATACTTAGTGTCATCATGCACATGTGTGTCAAGAGGATGAAATTCTTTCTCCTCCCCTGGCTGCACCAGAATCCACTCCTTCTGGTCCTCCAATTTGAAAGCATGGAAATGTCTTTCAAATGTTATTGGTATCCGCAGCTTGCCAAAGATCATCCAAGCACCCCTGAACTGCATAAAATCTTCACAATCTTTATAAAGATTGGGATGTCCTCCTCCACAAGATCTATAATTAAGTTGTCTCCCACACAGTATTTCACGTTGTTGGTCATAAGAGAGCTACACACACCAAGCCTCTCGTCACCCTGAATATCCTCTGTCTCACTTCTTCCAATCACACCTTTCTGTATCTCCAGTGGTAATGCTCGAAAAGGTACTACCCGTTCACCCTCCGTGTAGTTGTTCTGACGCAAGGAATCCAGTGATGTCAGTTCCCAGCACTGCCTTAACTGGTGCCTCTTGGCAAGGGTGTAGCTGAGATTCTTGAAGTTACACGTGTTGTGGGCTAATCGCTTGAAGTATTGGTGCTTTCCCTCAAATCTCATGCACCACAACTGTTTCAGAGGCCCAAACTTTAGTATCAGTTGTGGATAATGAATGAGAAAGTGTAGTTTCGGAGTGAAAGTCTCAGGGAATACAGACTGGAAGGAGGACAGGAATTCGCCTATCTGAAGGCTTAGGAAAGGGATGATTTTCCTTTGTATGGTGGGGGACAAAATCACATCTGCTATATCCCTACACTTCAGGTAAATGTCCCAGTGCACCTCACCTACTGGAATGTAATGTCCAATGAGAAATGGCAAAATCCTGAAGAGGCACCAGACCTGAGCAGCAGACCCTGGTAGTGTGTTTTTCTTTAGCACACAATGTGGAAGTTTCTGAGGGAGGTTAGCCCGTTCATTCCTGCCTATGTTAAATGCATCCAATTCTGCATTTATCTGACTTAATGAGACAATGTGCAAAAAATGTAATGCCTGGATAACTCTGGTAATCACAAGAGGCACCACACCCTCCAGAAAATCGTGCATTAAGTCAGGGGGAAAGTTTTTTGTTACATCAAAGTAGTTCAGCTCAGTGAAAGGGCACTCACTGACCACACCATATGTCTGTTTGGATATTCCAGTACTTTCTCTGAGTGCTTGCAGATGGTACTGATGTACCTGAGAAGATCGAATTATTACATCATCTTCGTTAACGTGAGACCTTAGGTCTTTGTAGCTGATCATACAAAAGCGACAGATCCGTCCACTACTAAAGCAGCAGGTGAAACCTGCCAGGCTGTGAGCAGACAAGTTGTCAGCTGAAATAGTGGCAAGAGCGCATTTCAAATTGATGTTGTGACCATTTACACTGACCTGCAGTCCTTCAGTGTACAACAGTTTCAGGTCATTAATCAGCGGCAGCAAGATGTCTCTGTATGAATACTTCTTTAGAAATTGATTTCTTACAAGTAAGCACAAATGTATATGCCTCAATTGTGATTTGCAGTTAGATTCAAGATTGCCAATCATAAAATAGAAGGCTGCTAATTTGTGAACTGATCTTTTAGACCCCAAGGGGTTTACCACTTCATATTCATCAGTGTAGAGATGTAATCTTAAAATATTAGGATCTCCAAAAAAGGGGCTCTCATAAAAGAATTCTCCATCTGTGTAACTGCTTAAAAAATCTGTACTCGGGGCTTGTTCACAGGTTCTTCGATATGATTCAAATATGTCATGTTTCTCCAACTGAGTCTTCAGAACATCAATGATAGGCACATACTGAAATGTGTCCTCCTTCCCCTGGCTATTGGTTCCAAGAATGTGCTTAACTGGCTCCACTAAATGTAGATGTTCTTTGCAATATTTGAAAAGTTGATAATCTGACTGAACATAGGCAAACACACTTTCTATAAGTGTCTGATTATTTAGCAAGTTATCCAAGTCTTCCTGGTCCTCTAGTTTAAACCCAGATTTGGTCAAGTGGAATTTTATGATTTCAAAATAATTTTGTTGGAAAAATTTCAAGATGAACTCCAAGCTGGAAACAATGGTATCCTGAGTTGCTTTAGGAAGTAAATGTTTTTCTTGAAGATTTAATATAAAGAGGGCTACATGCTGTCTCAGTCCCAATAACACCGTTTCCAAATCAATTTCAGGCAAAGAATTTTGGTTGTTCTCTAGCAGATCATCTTCAGGCACCTCCTCCTCACTTTCATTGTCGTCTTCAACTACAGTAGCGTTTTCAAATTGGGGATGTTGCAAAGCTTGTCTGTGGTTTCGATAGATATGGTTTCTGTAACTTGCAACAGTCTTATATCTTCTAAAACATCCCTCAATGTTACAGGTAACACTAAAATCAGCTTGGTGGTTATGTTGCACTTGCAGGTGAGTTAGAAACTTTGTGAGTTGAAATTTCACAACATCACAAAATGTACATTTATAAATTTTCATTTGTACCTCTGAAACTTTCTTTTGCATCAATGAGGTTTATAGTTTGAAGCCAGTGGCACGTGTCATCTACTGACCATATATCAACCATGGTTATCTGGGGGGGAAAAGAAAACAAAGCATAAATAACACTTCACAAACAAACTATGCATTAAACACACCTAAACATGTTTTGCTTTAGAACATTTGAATGCTAAATTTAACCATGTGCTATCATCACTTTAAACGCATGCATCACAGTAACGTTAGCTAAACATAGACTATGGTATGTGCGTATACGAACGCTGCACTGGAACCGTGCACAGTTTTAATGCAGACCAACATTAATGCAGTTCTCAACTGTAACGTTAGTGTCCACTTTCCTGCTGAGTTTAGCTCCAACCCTGATAAAACACATCTAAACAAGCTAATCAAGATCTTCGGGATTACTGAAAAGTAACGTTAACAGTCTGATCTGGGTTGGAGCTAAAAACTGCACAACAGTGTACCTCGCGGGCCAAAGTTAAAGGTGCCCTAGAATGTGTTGAAATAATATTTTAATTTTGTCTCTGATATCTACATAGAGGGTATTGGCTTATTTAAGGGCATTTCAAATGTCCAGATATGGTTTTACAGACCCATTTTCAACTCTAGAAATTGGCCCTAGAATGAAATGGTCTGTTTTTACCTTATTTGGAAGGACCATGAATACTAGTTCTGCTCTGATTGGCTGTTTCACTCTGTCTATGTGAAATACAAGCGTGCAAAATAATCATAGGCCTATGTCAGTTTTCGAAAATTAAAACATTTTAACAAATGGACTAACGTTAGATGCCTTGTCAAATAAATATAGCTTCATCTTATGTGGTGGAGAATGTGACGTTAGCTAGAAGGATCGAGTGAGGTAACATTATCTGTGAGCAACTAAATTAACGTAGTTAGCCCCTGACGTGTTGTTGATGAAATAGACGAAATTGAAATTATTTGACAAAAGGGAATTTACATATGTATCTACAGTATTATTTTGTAGATTTATATGACAACACAGGCAAGAAATATTAACCTCAGCGTAAATACTTTTGTCATACTATTTAGTTATGCTCGTTACTTGGAGTTTACTATTTGTTACTGTACTAGGATCTTGCGCTGGATCTAACACAGTGTAAATTATCATTAATAAATTCACTACTTACCGCTTGCGGGAATATAGTTGGAATTGCCCCCTTCTTCAGTATGAGACGCTGAGAGAAGCCTGCATGATATTGTGCCAGGTTAGAAAATAAGTCTGTGAAATGGGCAGAGCAAACTAACAACTTCGAATTAAACTGTTGCGGTATCCGATTATAGATAAACATCAACCACGCCTGTTGACATTTCTTTTCTGTGGAAAGGGTATGAAAAGTCCTCACATCCCCTGCACAGCCTGGAACATAACATTTATTTCCATGATCTGTCATTTTCCCTATGACCCTCGCTTGTTTCGATGATTCGGCTGCGCAGTTCCGCCTGGCATTGAACATGGGCTGGCATATGCAAATTTTTGGAGGCGTACATATTAATGATCTCGACTGTTGCGTCACAGTTGGTGTTATGTGGAGATTCACCTATTTTCAGGGGGGTTTTTCAAAAACGAGATTTAAATAAGGAGAAAACAATTGTGTTTGAGACTCACTGTATGTCATGTCCATGTACTGAACTCTTGTTATTTAACTATGCCAAGATAAATTAAATTTCAAATTCTAGGGCACCTTTAAGAACTTCTAACGTTACACCTGTTAACACAGGCCTGAGTATGTGTGAAACTGCGACAAACATTCACATATCATACACCTCCGTCTTCCACCCGGTTCGCTTATATTTGAATTGGCGCTTATCGTTAATGTACCGTTAACGAACAACGAGCGCGCGCTTCATTGAAATTAAAATTCACGCTTCTGTCTCGAAGCTCGTCTCCTTATAACACAGCTGTCTTATTGTTATTGACAATTTAATTAACATTAACAAGGAAATAAAGGGAGACTGTAACTTCAATAATTTAAAACCGGAGGAAAAACAATTTAACAGGGCTTTCTGAACGGACGGCTGACGAAGCCCGTCACTGCTAACGTTACACAGCAGTGTCTGAGGTAAATATTGGGCTAGTCTAACCAATATAACTATTAACTACAATACTAAATATTTCATTAAAATTATTTTAAAAATGTAAAAACGTAACTTACCTGAGGGTATAAACGGGAAGAAATGGCGGACTCCTCAGTTTGAAAAATTTGCCAAACTGTCAGTCAACTTGTCTCTCGGAGGTTCATCTTCGCCAATCCACCAATAGGAATTCAAGGATGATGCAACGCATATACGCCACCAGAGGGCATTTTTACGATAATTATTTTTTAATGTTACCTTCGACAGATTAAAACCTATGATTAAAGCCATCACAATATGGAATACAAAATAAAGAAAACACCTGGTCATTTTATTTTTTATTTAAAGGCAAAGCTCAAATCATACATTGACTAGATATTAATATTTTTTGACTCTTGTTTTTGACTACAGCAGTCATTTTCATGGGTCTTGACTCAAAAAGTGTTGTGAATGTGTTGTGTAGGCCTATAATTATTGTGTAATCTTTAGTTTACACTTCAGTCATAAAACATGAATTATAACCATTTTAATAAAAAAGGTTCTTTGCTCTCAAGGGTTCTACATAGAACCATTTTTTTTGGTAAAAGGTTCTATTGGCCAAGTATGGAACCCCAGGGTTCTATATAGAACCCAGAGGAACCCTTTTTTAAGAG